>NC_059425.1:553594-574318 GCF_021028975.2 Sphaerodactylus townsendi | reverse complement strand
TGTCCAGGATGCTTGGAGGTTATTTAAAAAAACACAGTAATAAAAAAGCTCAGCTGGAATGTGTTCCCACAGGTTAGAAAGGCAGCACCAGTCCAAAAGAAAGCCACCATGGTTAACACAAGAGAGGTTGAGAGAGAATTATCAAGAAAAAAAGAAAATGTCTTTTAGAAAATGGAAGTCCAGTTTGGCTGATGAAGAAGAATATGAGAGGGAACACAAATGGTGGGAAAAGAGAAGGAAGTTAGCTGTGGGGGAGGCAAAAAAGGAAAAAGTTATGAGGAACGCATGGCTATGAACATCAAGACCGAAAGCAACAAACAGTTCTTCAAATTTACATCAAAGAAGCGAGGAAGCCAGCAAGGGAAGCGGTAGGCCCGTTAGATGACAAAGGGAACAAGGGTGTTGTGCTGAAGATGGCAGGGGAGATTGCAGAGAGAAGCTGGAATGAATTCTTTGCATCTGTCTTCACTTAAGAGGAGGTGAGAACATTCCTGCACACTGAACCAAGCTTCTTAGGAGGAGGCAAATCCGGGAACTAGCGAAGAAAGTGGTAGACAAGGAAGAAGTTCTGGCAGCCATTTATAAACTAAATGTTACCAAATCCCTGGCCCAGATTGCATTCACCCAAGAGTTCTTAAAGAGCTCAAGCATGAAATTGCTTGATCTTCTCGCACTTTAATATGCAACTTATCCCACTGAAATCAGGCTCCATCCCTGAAGACTGGAAGATGGCCAATGTCACACACCAATGAAATCTTTAAGAAAGGATCTAGGGGGGGACCGAGGAAATTACAGAGCCAGTCAGTTTGACATCTGTTCCCTGGTAAATTAGTAGAATCTATCATTAAGAGATAGGAATTATAAAACATGTAGAAAAGCAAGACCTGCTGAGAAAAGAGTCAGCATGGCTTTTTGCAGAGAGCAAATCCTGTCTTACAAACTTACTAGAGTTCTTTGTGAGGGGTGTAAACAGTCATGTGGACGAGAGGGTGAACCCGGTGGACATTGTCTACTTGGATTTCCAAAAAAAGGCTTTTGACAAAGTTCCTCACCAGAGAACTGTTGAGAAAACTCAGCAATGAAGGAATAAGAGGGGAAGTCCTCCTATGGATTAAAAAACTGGTTGAGAAATAGGAAACAAGAGAGTGGGTGTAAATGGAAGTTCTCACAATGGAGAGATGTGGGGAGGTGGTGTCCCCCAAGGATCCACGTTTTGGGACCCAGTTGCTCTTTCTTAACCTATTCATAAATGATGACCTGGAAGTACAGAGGGTGGGTAGCGGTGGTGTGAAGTTTGCAGATGATACAAATTATGTAGGGTGGTGAGAACCACAAAGGGATTCTTGAAAGAGCTCAAAGCGGACCTTGATAGAGATTATAGATGAGTGGGCTCCAGAAATGGCAAAATGCACACGGTTCAATGTAGCAAAAAAATGCACAAAGTGATGCACATAGGGGCAAAAATCCAAAACTTCACATGCATACATGGGTCAGTGCTATCAGTCACAGACCAGGAAAGGGATTTAAGTACGTCTTAGTTGATAGTTCCATGGGAATGTCAACTCAATGCATGGCACAGCTGTGAAAAAAGGCAAACTCTATGCTGGGGATCATTAAGAAGAGGAATTGATAATAAAACTGCAAAGATTGTCATGCCCTTATATAAAGCAATTGAGTGCGACCGCTTGCTTGGAGTGTGTGTCCAGTTCTGGTGGCCGCATCTCAAAAAAAGGATATTGAAGGAGATAGAAAAAAAAGTGCAGAGAAAGGGGCAACAAGGATGATTGAGGGGACTGGAGCACCTTCCCTATGAGGAGAGGCTGCAGCGTTTGGGACTCTTTAGTTTGAAGAGGAGGCTGGCTGAGGGGATATAGATTGAAGTCTACAAAATTATGCATGGGGTAGAAAATGTTCACAGAAGAGAAATTTTTCTCTCTTTCTCACAATACTAGAACCAGGGGGCATTCATTGAAAATGCTGGGGGGAAAATTAGGACTAATAAAAGGAAACACTTCTTCACGCAACGTGTGATTGGTGTTTTGGAATTATGCTTTGCCACAGGAGGTGGTGATGGCCACTAACCTCTTATAGCTTTAAAAGGGGCTTTGGACGAATTTATGGAGGAGAAGTCGATTTATGGCTACCAATCTTGATCCTCTTTGATCTGAGATTGCAAATGCCTTAACAGACCAGGTGATCGGGAGCAACAGCCGCAGAAGGCCATTGCGTTCACATCCTACATGTGAGCTCCCAAAGGCACCTGGTGGGCCACTGCGAGTAGCAGAGAGCTGGACTAGATGGACCTTGGTCTGATCCAGCTGGCTTGTTCTTATGTTCTTATGTTCTTATTCAAATGAAAAATGGATCGTAATGGGGGACTTTAATGGAGTGGTAGAGCCAACCCAGGACAAATTAGATCTACAAGATAAAAGAAAGAATAAGTTGAGAAAAGATAATAAATTGCCCAATGTGTTTTTTGAACTTACAAAAGAATTATGTTTACAGGATGTCTGGAGGCTGAAAAGAGGTAAAGAAAAAAGTTTTACATACCACTCACAGAGGCACAATACCCTATCAAGAATTGATATGGTGTGGGCTTCGGAATGTCTTTGTGTAGAAATTAATAAAATAGAAACAAAACCTAGAATCCTCTCAGATCACAACCCAATATATGTGGAGTTAATAACATCATTAAAACAGCCAACCTGGAAAATAAAGGACTGGGTTTTAAATAACAAAAAAGTCCAAGAAAACATTAAGAAAAGTTTATTGGAGTATTGGGAGATAAATACAGGATCGGTGAAGGAAGAGGCAACTCTATGGGATGCCCATAAGGCAGTAGTGCGTGGACGGCTGAAGATGGCAGAAATAAATCTGAAAAAAGAAAAAAAAGAAAAGTTTAGAGATTTAGAGACACAGATAAAAAACCTAGAAAAGAAACTACAAGATAAACATAACAGTAAAAAGGTAAATAATCAAATTAAGATATTAAAGGAACAAATTAGAGCATTACAAACAGATCAAATAGCCAGGAATATTCTATATATGAGACAAAAATACTACACTTTAGATAACAAAACGGGAAAATGGCTGGCAAATAAATTAAGGAAACAACAAAATTCAAATAAAATTAATAAAATTAAAGTGGGACCTAAAACAATATCGGATAAGAATCAAATTAAAAAAGCCTTTCAAGAATTTTATAGTAACCTATATAAAAAGGACCGATTAATTACAGAAAACTTACAATGTTACCTAGAAGATCAGAAAATAATAAAAATAAATGAGAAGGAAAAAATGGATTTAAATAAACCCGTAACCACGGAGGAGGTTGATAGAGTGATCAGGGGATTAAAAAATAAAACACCAGGCACGGATAATATACCAGCAGCATATTATAAGATATTTAAGGAAGAGGTTATTAAACAACTAGTATCATTAATAAATAAAGTATTTACAGATGGAAACATACCGGAATCCTGGAAACAAGCTACGATCTCGCTAATCCCTAATACAGATACAGAAATACCAGAAGTAAGTGATTTCCGGCCCATATCCCTACTTAATGTAGATTATAAAATTTTTACAACAATATTGGCACAAAGGCTCAAAAAATTTTAATTAGATATATCCAGCAAGAACAATCTGGGTTTCTCCCGGGAAGGCAATTAAAACGACACATCAGAATTGTAACAAATATAATTGAATACATTAATGACAAGCCTGATTTACCATTGGCAGCAATTTTTTTGGACGCAGACAAGGCGTTTGACAGAGTTAACTGGGAGTTTATGTTAGCCATAATGCAAAGAATGGATATAAATGGAAAATTTTATAATGCAATAAAAAAGACCTATACGGAACAAAACGCAAGAATCAAGATAAATAATGAATATTCCAATCAATTTCCAATAGCTAGAGGAACCAGGCAAGGTTGCCCCTTGTCACCCCTCCTTTTCATTCTAGTAATTGAAGTCTTATTAAAAAATATAATAGAAGACCCCAGAATTAAAGGCGTTAAAGTGAAAGGCAGTCAGTACAAGTTAATGGCATATGCGGATGACGTGGTTATTTTTCTGGACGAACCACAAATTAAATTGGACCAATTACAAGAGATAATAATTAAATATGGAAAAGTGGCAGGATTAAAAATAAACTATAACAAAACTAAAATGTTTTTATGGAATATGACAACACAAGAGAAAAGGAAAATTATAGAAAGCTCTAACATTAAAAACGAGAAAAGAATAAAATATTTAGGTATAATATTAGAAGATAATAACAAGAATTTAATTAAAAATAATTATGAAAAAATGGGAACAAAAATTCAGGAAGATTTTAAGAATTGGTCCAATAAAAATTTATCATTGTTAGGAAGGCTGAGTGCAATAAAAATGACGACACTGCCGAAATTTATGCATCTCTTTCAAACCATTCCAATAATAACAGCGAGTAAAATCTTTAACGAATGGAAAAAAGCAATAACTAAATTCATATGGGAAGGAAGAAAGCCCAGAGTAAGATATAAACATTTAGTACAAAATAAAAAAGAGGGAGGCCTGGCACTACCTGATCTACAAGCATATCATGATGCAGGAGCACTTGCATGGATAAAAGAATGGGTTACTCTAGAAGATAAGAACTTATTGAATTTAGAGGGATATAACTTGCAAAAGGGGTGGCATGCCTACCTATGGCCGGCCCAGGAGAAGAAGCATTATATAGACAAAACATTTAAAAATCACTTTATAAGGAATAACTTACTAAAAATTTGGCTAAAATACAGAAGAATATTCTACACTAAGATTCCAACGTGGCTATCAAGAATGGAGGCACAACAGATTATAGATATTAACGAAAAAGATAATTGGCTGAGATATAAAGATATTTTACTTTGGAATCAAAACACCCCAATTATGAAACAAAAAGACGCAATAAAATGGGAAGAAAAGAATTGCCAATGGTTTACATATGCCCAACTATTCAGTAATTTTAAAATGGATAATAAAATCTGGGGGATACAAAAAGAACCAAATGAGTTAGATAAGATATTTATTAACCCAGATGCAAAGAATATTAGTGAACTGTACAAGCTTCTGTTGCAGCAAAAAACAGAAGATGAAATGGTAAAAAATAATATGATTAATTGGGCAAAAAATCACGGAAAGGTAATACCTCTTGAAAAGTGGGAAAAATTTTATAAGGAAATCTACAAATTTACTCCATGCGCTGACCTATGGGAGAATTCTATAAAAATGTATTATAGAACTTACCTGACACCATCCGTGTTAGCCAAAATGAATAAGAATAATTCCCCCAGATGCTGGAAATGCAAAAAAGAAATTGGTACCTTTTTTCATATCTGGTGGACCTGTAAAAAAAAACAAAAAAAATTTGGAACACTATACATAGAGAAATTGGAAAAATTTTAAAGATGAAGATAAAAAAAGATGCAATTACTTACCTGCTAGGCCCATCTTTCATGAATGAAAAAAATTCTGTAAAATATAAACATCTGTTATTTCACTTACTTGCAGCAGCGAGGATTATAATAGCGAGACACTGAAAATCAGACCAGTCACCCAAGATCGAGGAATGGAGGGAGAAGGTGCAAACCTTATATGTAATGGACAGACTTTCATTTCAGATAAAGGAGTCACCAGCGGAGGAGTATCTACAAATTTGGATGCCATGGACACTGTACCAGTCAAATAATCATAAAATCAAAATCTCTCCAATAGAATACTGAATGTATATATATTTCTCTTTTCATTATGTCTGAAGGAAATTAGATTATAGTGATGACATAGTGGTTAAGTTTCCTTTTCCTTCTGAATTTTGACTAAGCTACCATAAGTAGACCAGATTTAGAGTTGTTAAGATATTGATTTATTATTAAGAAACTGAGGGGAAGTCACGGGTTAGGGTTAGGGGATAAGGAAAGAGGGAGGGAAAGGAAGAGTGGGGGGATAAGGGGAGGGAAGGAGCAATCGGTTATATTATGTACTTTATAAGTTGGATCAAAGTGACTATTAATTGCTCCTTTTTAAGTTATACATGAAGCAAATGACTGACAATGTGTGATTGTACACAATTAACTGACAAACAACAATGTATAACTGTTTATTTTATAACGTTTAATAAAGATTCTAAAAAAAAGGGCTTGGACAGATTTATGGAGGAGAAGTCGATCTATGGCTACCAATCTTGATCCTCCTTGATCTAAGATTGCAAATGCCTTAGCAGACCAGGTGCTCAGGAGCAGCAGCAGCAGAAGGCCATTGCTTTCACATCCTGCATGTGAGCTCTCAAAGGCACCTGGTGGGCCACTGCAAGTAGCAGGGTGCTGGACTAGATGGACTCTGGTCTGATCCAGCAGGCTAGTTCTTATGTTCTTAACTGCTGCCCCACTCCTATGACCTCAAAACAGATATGGGCCACAGCCTCCTCTACACAGCCTGTTCTGGGTTCTCACCCTTGATCTTGCTTCTACATGGCCCATGGACAGAATCCAGAAGCTATTTTTTTAGTACATTAACCTGTATTTATCCCATGGGAGGGGAAGCAGCATGGTTCCATTTGATCTTGGAAGGTAAGCAGGGTCAGTACTTTGAAGGAAGACCACCATGGAAGGCTCTGCAGAGGACGGCGATGACAGGCTTATCATTTTGCCTTATCATTTACCTTGAAAAGCACTTGCTGAGGTCACCGTAAATTAGTTGCAACTTGATGGCACTTAGGTACATATTTATTACCTCCTTTTCTTGGCAAAAACTATGTTCCAAAGAGATCTGAGAAGTAAACATCCTTGATACAATAAAAATGTTGCCCCAATGGCCTCCCCTTCCTCCAATGGTGATCCAATGGCAGCTGGATGGTGTTGGGGGGGCAGTAATCTTTTGAGAACTCCCTGGAGGGAACCCGGAGAAGTCCAAAATGGACTGGAGGAGGGTAATGTTATTCCCATCTTCAAAAAGGAGGGACCCTAATAATTACACCCAGACAGCCCTGACATCAATTACCAAGAAAGAGAGAGAGGAATTCTGGAGCCTTAGATCATTAGAATGGTCTGCCAGCACTTAGAAAAAGGGGAAAACTGTAATCACAAAAAAATCAGCATGGGTTTCCTGAAGAAAAAATCGAAATCATGCCAGACTAATCTTATCTCTTTTTTTTTTTTTGATAGAATTTGACAAAGCTTGAGAATTAGATAGAAGGGGAATGCTGTGGGCGGTAGCATATCTTGATTTTTAGGTAAAGGCTTTTTTGACAAGGTGTCCCATAATCACACTTGCAAAGTAGAGCTAACTAAGTGAAATGTGGACTAGACAGTTGCTACTATTAGATGGATTTGGTTGACTGATCAAACTCAAAGGGTGCTCATTAATGGTTCATCTTCATCCCACCATGGAAAGAAGTGACTAGTAGGGTGCCACAGAGGGTTTACTGTCCTGGGCCCCAGTGCTATTCGATATTTTTTTTCAATGACTTGGATAATATGGATTAAAAGAGGCATGCTAATCAAATTTGCAGATGACACACCAAATTAGGAGGGGTAGCTAATACCCCCCCAGAGCACAGAGCCAAGAATTCAAAAATGACTTCTAAGACAGAGTAAGAGAGCTGGACCAAAACAAACAAAGAGATAAATAGTATGATACTACACTTAGAAAAAAATGGAAATGCACAGATGATATAGAATGGGTGATGTTGGAAGAAAGGGACTTTACCCTGTTCCCTGCCTCATCTTACAGAGGGTTTTTTTTACTAGCGAGCTAATGGCTAGATAGGGACTTAGGAATTTGTCACTTTTACTCTATCATGCTGACTCTATCCCTTTGATGTAGACTGATACTCTTAGGGACTTCCTCCCTTGCTTCCGCCTTCTTCTCAGAACCTCTCCATCTTACTTTCACCATGCCTAGGGAGAGGGATGTGAATCTCCCTACTGCATCCCGCCTCCACATCCAGCTAGATGAGATTAGATAGTGAACCTATCTCTCCCACCTTTCTATCCAGAATGGAGTTCACTAATAAAATACTCTTTTTTATTAGATTAGAAACTACAAACGACTCTGACTTTTTTCTTTTTGTGTCACTGAAGTGCTCTCATAGCAAATACTCCAAAGCCACGCGTGTGATGCCCCAGGTAATCTTCCCTGTGTTCAGCCTCTGTGCCACTCTGCTACTTTTGCAAGGGAAACACACGCACCAGGTGTGGTTCTCCCAACAGGTTTTGGGCCCCAGCATTGAAGAGGTTAATTTTTGCCTCAGCTGTTTTCGGGCACCAGCCGTGTTTTTGCTTTTGAGTTTTGAATGCGCCCACATGCAAACAGGAGCAACTTTTGGGAAAGTGCTCTTGGAGTTTTTGGAGCTTTTGAATGAGAGAGGAACTTGACATGAAGGGGTTAACTTTTGTTTGTTTTTCCCCGGAACTCTGAGGAGAGTTTGCCGGAGGGCTTTTTGCATCACTGCTTTTGTTCACGATGATGACCTACAATGGGAAATTTTCTCTTTTGATTTTTGACAAGGGATGAGTATTCAATTATCTATGGAATGGCGTGACTGCATACTTTTGGCCCTGGATGCTGAGGATTATCTCGAAATTGTTAAACAGGACCCACCAGCAGAAGGCAACACGATGAGAGTCGTGCAGTGTTGCAGAAGTGGCTTCGCACCGATGCCAAGGCTAAGCACCTGATTTCCATGTCTGTAAGTAGTTCGGCATTATCACATCTTCGTCATTTAAAAATGGCAAAAGCAATGCTTGAAAAGTTACAACAACTCTTTGGGGAAAGCCCATGGGCCTTCACACATACACACAATACGCAGAGCTCTGCATGATCTTAGATTCAGAGAGGGGGAGGACTTCCTCACCCATTTAACAAAAGTTGAAGATTACTTCACTAAGCTAGCGAATGCAGGGGAACCTCTCACAGGCAGTGCTAAGACATCTGCCTAATTTCTAACAATGCTATCTTCATTTAAAGCAATTATATCTCAGTTGGAGAGGCGATCCAAGAATCTGACATTTTGATCCGAAGCTGCGTCTAAAATTATCCTCTGAGATCAGCTTAGGAGTCCGAACCTTGGAGTTTCAGGGAAAGCCAGCCAGCGAGGGGAAAACTTTGCTTTCTTGACCAAATCCACACTCCCAACAAAGAGCAATTAACAAACATTCAAGGCAATCCGGATTTTCGCATGAAGTTTGCCAGGGCAACACAGCCATGAGAGGACGATGGTCACATGTCTGTAACCAGAGACCAGTCCTTTGAAGTAGGCAAAGAGACTATTAAGGTGTTGAATTCTTATTCTTCTACGACCAGAGGCTTCCACAAAACCAAAATGCCTCCCCAAATGTTTTCAGTGTCACCAAGAGGGACATCTGGTGGATGAATGCCTAAATAACACCCAATGGAAATATCGCAACCCTCCACGAGGTGAGACGAAGTTTGCAGAGAGGAGAGGTCGTAACTATTTCTTAAAACCACCCAGAGGGTATCCACGAAAGTATTCTAGATAATTGGAGTCACCCAAAATATTTTTTAATGATTTAAAATTATTTCTGAAGAACTTGTATGTCATTCCTCAACAACGTATTTTTTATGGCTAATGGCACTAGTTTAACAACCAGACAACAGGGCTCAGTGCTTAGTGATTGCAAACTACCTGATAATTCCATTAGAAGGCTGATTCACAGAAAATGCCCTATATGGATACATCTCTGATAGCAATTTCTGATCTACAAAACCAAGGCTATGCAATCACATTTCAAAAAGGGAAATGCCAAATTACCAAAAATCACAAATTATGCATAACTGCTTATAATATTGAAGGAGTATATGCTGTGCAACACTATTGCACAGGAAACAATGATTGTTTGAAGGAATCTGAGAACAATGACCTTTAATATGACTCTGATTTTAAAGTCCATGAGGTGAATTTTGCTAAGTCATGTAAACCAGACAACAGAGAGAGATGTTTATTCAGCAAAGCCATGTAGCTGAAAAAGTGTTTTGGAATAAGGATTTTAAGAAGCAATGCTTTAATAACAAGAATGATGGACTGTGTTTGAAGAGTTAGAATACCAGTGAATTATTGTGACATGAATGAACAAAAATGGATTTTACAATGTTGATGAATTCAGTGATTGTGACAATGATGATAATTTTGACTATGGATACAGAGAGATGAATGATGATGATGAATGGGATTTTGAAAATAGAAGATTATAAGTACGAGAATTGTGAAGATGATTTTGAATCAGAGACTGAGTTTGATTATGCAAGTAATTACCAGTTCATGCCTTCAGAGGGGGGGCACACCATGACCAGACCCTGCCCTGTGATGATTGGCAGAAAGATGACAGCACAGATCCAGCTGACCCAGATGAAGCCTGACCAGGATGCTGACCCAATGCTGACAAAGTGCAGCAACAGAGAGGGATGCAATCCCCGCAAGAATTGAGGTGAGGCGACCAGAACACCCGAACAAAGGAAATGCTTCCATTGCAACAGTCCTACCTTGCAAGATGTTGGGTAGATGAACCAAACCAATGGAAAAACCCTGATGGGGGCAACCCGAATGGCAACAGTTCTTGAGTCCATGCCCTACAAAGGGGAGATGAGGGAGCTGGGGATGTTTGGTCTGGAAGAGTGCAGGTTAAGGGGTGACATGAAAGCCATGTTTGCATATTTGAAGGGGATGTCATGGTCGAAGAGGGAGCAAGCTTGTTTTCTGCTGCTCCAGGGACTAGAGACCAGGAGTAATAGATTCAAGGTGCAGGAAAGGAGATTCCCACTAAACATTAGGAAGAACTTCCTGACTGTCAGGGCTGTTTGACAGTGGAATTCACTGCCTCGAAGAGTGGTGGAGTCTCCTTTGGAGGTTTTTAAACAGGCTGGATAAACATGTCAGGAGTGCTTTGATGGTGTATTCCTGCATTGCAGGGGGTTGGGCTTGATGGCCCTTGGGGTCACTTCCAACACTGATTCTATGATAGGGCTGCTCTGGGGTTATTAAAGGACATCTTTCCCATCTCCCTCTCAAATACCAGGTTAATAGGGGGCAACTCACCCCATTGCCACAACTCCCACCCCCAATCCACTAGTATATTACAAAAAAGATATTTAACAATTACTCACCATATAAGGGCTTGCTATTTGTCAGAAGGGTACCCGAACAGTCCCCGCCAAACCCATTCCCTCCTCCACCCTCAACTGCTCTTAAAAGAAGCCCAGTGAAAAAATGGAAAGGGCATAAAGTTCTTCCTCTCTCTTGAGATTAGCACACCAACTGCTGTCTGCTCAGCACACAAACTGTCTTTGTACACTGGTTACATTCACAAAAAAGCCATACTGATAAGCGGGTTGTCTTACCTTACCCTTTTTTATTGTCAAGTTGCAAGCAGCAAAGATGTGTCCAATTAAAAAGCAACGTATGTTCCAAAGTGTACATCAAAACAGACTGTAGTAAAGAAAATATATAAAGGCAGACTCAAACAGACCTGTTTGTAATTGTAAGGGTCTGTTACTCCAGTCAGCAAACAAGACTCAGGAAAATTTCAAGAACTGTGGAACTGTCGGCCCAAAGAGTCCGGAAGCCAAAGCTAGCACTTTGTGCCCTGCACCCTAGTATGTACCTGGACATTGCCATATGGCTCATCCCAGAATCCCCTCACTCCCTAGCATTCCCAAAACATCAGCATGAGAAAGATTATGAGAAAGAAACACATTGTTGTGAAAGTCACGGGCACTTCCCTCCTCCAGGAAGCTGGAGATAAGAAAGCGGTTTAGCACTTCAACTAGTTACAAGCAAGCAATAGAAAACCCACACAGCCCTGGGCGATGATGCGTGGCCTTGATGTGGACTGCTTGATGCCAGACTTAAGCGTGGCTTGGGCCTGACCATTAATCAGCGTATCAAGAGGAAAATAAGGGTCCAAATTCAGAAGGCTACGGTTTCTAGGTAAAAGTCTACCAACCTCAACCGGCCAGTGGCTTAAATCTTGAGTCCTGTTGCCTTTACAAAAGAAGGGTAACCATTCCCACACAGGAAAGCATCTACACTTAACTCCATATCCCACACCCACACGCATAAAGAAGAGTGGGGGGAACAGTTCTCAGAAAGGGAAGCTCCCTACTCAGTTCTCGTCCGATATTGAATGTATTCCTCTGTTGTTTTCAAGACTGTGCTCGAGATGCACAGCCAGCTCAGGGCGGCCCCAACTATGGTATTGCGACAAATAGATGGGGGAGTAATGCATCGGAGGAGAGCAGGGCACCATTGGGCATGGCACCATTGGGCATGCACAGGGGATGGGATGGAGGCAATGATCCTGTTGAGTTCTGCTGCAAGAAGGATCGGTGCTTGGGATCTTCTGGTAGATCTAATAAGAGAAGAATTAATGCATGGTAAAAAAAAAAAGGTCCCCTGATCAATTAAGATATCTGTGGCCACATTTATAGAGATGGCACCATACTGCTAGGATACAGCTAGGGCTACAAGTGGAATAAAGAGGCTAATGCAGAGGCATTCCTCACATTGGGCAAAGTGGGCAGTTGCCCAGTGCACCCCCTTGTGGGGGGCACAAAAACTGCAGGTTCATTTGTGGAATTTTTTGTAATTTCAGTGTTTTTTTGGACTGCAGAGGGCGCAGTTTTTAGGCTAGCAGCACCCAAACGGGGTGCCTCATTCCACATTGTTTCCAATGGGAGCTAATAGGAGATGGGACTACACCTTTGAGAGTCGATAACTTTGGACCCCCTGAATCAAACTTCACCAAACCTGTGAGGTATCATCAGGAGAGGATCTTACTGATATCACCCAGGTTTTGTGAAATTTGGTGAAGGGGTTCCAAAGCTATGGACTGACAAAAGGGGTACCCCATCAATCATTGTTTCCAATGAGAGCTAACAGAAGATGGGGCTACACGTTTGAGGGTCCATAACGTTCGACCCCCTGAACCAAACTCCACCAAACCTGGGTGATATCACTAAGAGACTCTCCTGATGGTACCACCCAGGTTTGGTGAAATTTGGTTCAGAGGGTCTAAGGTTATGGACCCTCAAAGGTGTAGCCCCATCTTCTATTAGCTCCCATTGGAAACAATGGTGGCACCCCTTTTGTCAGTCCATAGATTTGGATCCCCTGGACTAAACTTCACAAAACCTGGGCAGTATCACTAAGATACTCTGCTGATGGTACCGCCCAGGTTTGGTGAAGTTTGGTTCAGAGAGTACAAAGTTATGGACCCTCAAAGGTGTAGCCCCCATCTTCTTTTAGCTCCCTTTGGAAACAATGGGGGATGGGGGCACCCCATTTGGGAGTCCATAGCTTTGGACCCCCTGAACCAAACTTCACCAAACCTGGGTGGTATCATTAGGAGAGTCTCCTAAAGATACCCTGAAAGTTTGGTGCTGCTAGCTTAACAATTGCACCCCTGACAGCAGGCGCCCCCCAAATTTCCCCAGATTTTCCTTTCAAATCCCCCCCGTTTTTGGCATGGATTTAAAGGGAGAATCTGAAGTCCCCAGTTTAAACATTGAAAGGGATGCTGTTTCAGGATGGGGGAGAATCCACCGCAAAATAGCATCACTTCCAATGTTGTTTAAACTGGGAACCCCAGATTCTCCCTTTAAGGTGGATTAAAAGGAGAATCTGGGCTCCCTAGTTTAAACAACACTGAAAATGATGCTGTTTGGGGGTGGATTCCAGCATCACTTGTTTAGACTAGGGAGCCCAGAGTCTCCTTTTAAATCCACCTTAAAGGGAGAATCTGGAGTTCCCAGTTTAAATAACATTGAAAGTGATGCTGTTTCCCCCAATTGGGGGGACTAGATACAACACCATAAAATGGTTTCATAGCAGTAATAAAACATTTTGAAAGCTTTTTGAAAATGTTTTCAAAAAAATTATTTCTGCTGTGTGGCATGGCCCATTGCTGTGTTCAGATTTGTGAGTTGGGGCATGTTCTATAATGTGATGGTGTCTTTGAAACGACCTGGTTCCCACCCCCCCAGAGGTGAGACATTTTTAAATCTTAGGAGTCTCCCAATTAAATAGAAGCCCCTACCATATATCCTAGAAAACTTTAAGATATAGAGGCAGAGAATTTTGACTTGATGTAAGAACATAAGAACAAGCCAGCTGGATCAGACCAGAGTCCATCTAGTCCAGCTCTCTGCTACTCGCAGTGGCCCACCAGGTGCCATTGGGAGCTCACATGCAGGATGTGAAAGCAATGGCCTTCTGCGGCTGTGGCTCCTGAGCACCTGGACTCAGGGGCGTACCTAGGCAAACTGGTGCCCGGGGACAAAACCTGAGTTTGGTGCCCACCCCCCCGGCCCGGCGTATCGGCAGCCACCCTCCCCCACCATGACCAAACAATGATTTTTTGTACCAGCTCACAAAACACCTCTCACTCCCAGCAAAACATACATGGCTCTCTCCCCACCAACTCTTTTCCTAATTTCCTAATCACAACAACCCTATGAGGTAGGTTGTTAGCCTGAGAAACAACTCTAAGCCAGTGCAAGTGGGTATTAAGCATGTAAATCTCTCACAAATCACCCCCCCAGCAAAAAACTTTTACCAAAACAAATGTCAGCATCATCTCTTCACAAAACACTTCCAGTGGAATTCACCCCCGAACACCATCACGTTCTACGGTGTTTAAACTAGGGAGCCCAGCTTTTTCTTTTAACTCCCCCTTCAAGGGAGACTCTGGGGTCCCGGTTTAAAACAAATTCGAAAGTGATGCTGTTTGGGCGTGCATTCTCCCCAATTCCTGAAACAGCATCACTTTTGAGGGCTGGATATCTCGACATGAAACAAATAGTAGATTCAGCTTGAATCTTAAAGTAAATTTTGGGCAATATTCCGGACAAAAATTGTCTGATTATGTCCTGCCCAAATATGAACAAATGCAAATGCAAGGTATTTGGGCTTTTGGGGGGTATTTTTGGTGTTTTTTTGGCCTTCAGGGAGTGCATTTTTAAAGCTAGCGGCACCATGATTTCAGGGCATCATCCAGAGACTGCCCTGATGATACCACCCAAATTTGGTGATGTTTGGTTCAGGGGCAGCAAAGTTATGGACGCCCAAATGGAATGCCCCCATCCCCACTGTTTTCAATGGGAGCTAACCCGAGATGGGGGCTACCCATTTGAGGGACCATAACTTTGGTCCTCCTGAACCTAACTTCACAAAACTTGGGTGGCATCATAAGAATAGTTACCAGATGATACCCTGAAATTTTGGTGTCACTAGCTTTAAAAATACACCCCTTCCAGGCACCCCAAGAAATTTGCCCAAGATTCTTTGTTTTGCAGTGACTTTGCTCCATTGTAGCTAATGAGGAATTTCTAATTCCATTGTAGCTAATGAGGATCAAGATTGGTAGCCATAAATCAACTTCTCCTCCATAAATCTGTCCAAGCCCCTTTTAAAGCTATCCAGGTTAGTGGCCATCACCACCTCCTGTGGCAGCATATTCCAAACACCAATCACACGTTTCATGAAGAAGTGTTTCCTTTTATTAATCCTAATTCTACCCCCCAGCATTTTCAATGTATGCCCCCTGGTTCTAGTATTGTGAGAAAGAGAGAAAAATTTCTCTCTGTCAACATTTTCTACCCCATGCATAATTTTATAGACTTCAATCATATCCGCCCTCAAACATCTCCTGTCCAAACTAAAGAGTCCCAAACGCTGCAGCCTCTCCTCATAAGGAAGGTGCTCCAGTCCCTCAATCATCCTCGTTGCCCTTCTCTGCACTTTTCTATCTCTTCAATATCCTTTTTGAGATGTAGCTTACTCAGAACTGCTCGCATTACTCCAAGTATAAGCACTACCTGCTTTATACAGGGGGCATGACAATCTTTGCAGCTTTATTATCAATTCCTTTCCTAATTATCCCCAGCATAGAGTTTGCCTTTTTCACAGCTGCCATACATTGAGTTGACATTCCCATGGAACTATCAACTAAGATGCCCAAATCCCTTTCCTGGTGTGTGACTGATAGCACTGACCCCTGTAGCATGTATGTGAAGTTTGGATTTTTTGCCCCTATGTGCATCACTTTGAATTTTGCTACATTGAACCGCATTTGCCATTTCTGGGCCCACTCACCTAATTTATCAAGGTCCGCTTGGAGCTCTTCGCAATCCTTTGCGGTTCTCACTACACTAAATAATTTGGTATCATCTGCAAACTTGGCCACCACGCTACCCACCCCTACTTCCAGGTCATTTATGAATAGGTTAAAGAGAACTGGTCCCAAAACGGATCCTTGGGGGACACCACTCCCTACATCTCTCCATTGTGAGAATTTCCCATTTACACCCACTCTTTGTTTCCTGTTTCTTAACCAGTTTTTAATCCATAGGAGGACTTCCCATCTTATTCCTTGATTGCTGAATTTTCTCAATAGTCTCTGGGGAGGAACTTTGTCAAAAGCCTTTTGGAAATCCAAATTCACCAGGAACAGATGTCAAACAGACTGGCCTGTAATTTCCCGGGTCCCCCCTAGATCCTTTCTTAAAGATTGGTGTGACATTGGCCACCTTCCAGTCTTCAGGGAAGGAGGCAGATTTCAGGGATAAATTGCATATTAAAGTGAGAACATCAGCAATTTCATGCTTGAGCTGTTTAAGAACTCTTGGATGAATGCAATCTGGGCCAGGGGATTTGGTAGCATTTAGTTTATCAATGGCTACCAGAACTTCTTCCTCCTCTATCACTCTTTGCTAGTTCCTCAGAATCACCTCCTAAAAAGCTTGGTTCAGGTGCAGGAATTTTCCTCACCTCCTCTTGGGTGAAGACAGATGCAAAGAATTCATTCAGCTTCTCTGCAATCTCCCTGTCATCTTTTAGCACACCCTTTGTTCCTTTGTCATCTAACGGGCCTACCGCTTCCCTTGCTGGCTTCCTGCTTTTGATGTACTTGAAGAACTGTTTGTTGCTGGTCTTGATGTTCGCAGCCATGCGTTCCTCATAATCCTTTTTTGCCTCCCTTACAGCTAACTTGCTTCTCTTTTGCCATCATTTGTGTTCCCTCTCATATTCTTCATCAGTCAAACTGGACTTCCATTTTATAAAAGACATTTTCTTTTTTCTGATAATTTCTTCAACCTCTCTTGTTATCCATGGTGGCTTTCTTTTGGACTGGGTGCTGCTTTTCCTAACCTGCGAAACACATTCCAGCTGAGCTTTTATTACTGTGTTTTTAAATAACCTCCAAGCATCCTGGACAGTTTTGACTCTCTTGATTTTCCCTTTCAGTTTCCTGCGCACTATCCCCCTCACCTTTGAGAAATTTCCCTTTCTGAAGGCGAACGTAACTACATTAGTAATTGTCATTTGTTTGCATGCAGAGATACTGAATCTGACAGCATTGTGGTCGCTGTTCCCTATCTGCTCAACAACACTGACTTCCTGCACCAGGTCCTGGGTCCCACATAGAATTAGATCTAGGATCACCTCTCCCCTGGTTGGTTCCACAACCATCTGCTCTAAGCCACAGTCATTTAGCATATCCAGGAATGCTCTCTCCTTACTATAACCTGAACATGCATTTTTCCAGTTTATGTGAGGATAGTTAAAATCACCCATTACCACTACATTTTTGTTTTGGTTGGCCTCTCTAATTTCTTTTTCCATCTCAGAATCCTCTTGTGCACTTTGGTCAGGGGGACGATAATATATTCCTAATATTAAACTGTCCTTCACACCTGGTACTGATATCCGCAGTGATTCTGTAGGGGAACCAGCTCCCCTTGCATTGTCTATTTTATGTGACACTATGCTCTCTTTGATGTAAAGGGCAACTCCACCCCCAATGCGCCCTGTCCTATCCTTCCTATAGAGCGTGTAGCCTGGTATAACAGCATCCCACTGGTTCTCCTCATTCCACCATGTCTCTGTAATGCCCACTATATCAAAGGCCTCCTTCAAAACTCTGTACTCCAGCTCCCCCATTTTAGGTCGAAGGCTTCTACTAGTAGTATAGAGACACCTGTATACCCTGTCTCTGTCCTTAACCTGGGATTTATGTGCTTTACCCTCAAGTCTTTTGTAGACACTATCCCTTGTCACATGCACATTGCTATGTTCCTCGCTTGTATGTGGTTGATTTAGAAAAACCTCCCTCTCTGTCTGCATCCCCACAGATACTGTATTCCGAACCGAAGTCACCTCAGCTCCTGTCGGCTTTCTCCCAGTGATCAGTTTAAAAGCTGTTCTGCCACCTTTTTAATGTTGAGCGCCAGCAGCCTGGTTCCTCTTTGGTTAAGATGAAGCCCGTCCCATTTGTACAGGCCTACCTTGTCCCAAAAGGTTCCCCAGTTCCTGACAAATCTGAAACCCTCTGCCTTACACCACCTTCTCATCCACGCATTGAGACCCTGTATCTCCGCTTGCCTAGCTCGCCCTGCGCGTGGAACGGGTAGCATTTCTGAGAATGCCACCTTGGAGGTCCTGGACTTCAACCTGTTTCCTAGCAGCCTAAATTTAGCTTCCAGAACCTCCTGGCTACATTTCCCAATGTCGTTGGTGCCAATGTGGACCACAACTGCTGACTCCACCCCAGCACTGTCTAAAAGCCTATCTAGATGAAGCGTGACATCCGCAACCTTCGCACCAGGCAGGCAAGTCACCATGCGGTCATCACGCCTCTCACAAACCCAACTCTCTACATTTCTATTGATCGAATCACCCACTACAAGGAGCCCCCCACCTTCCAGAGGGGTATCCTCAGTGCGAGAGGATAGCTGATCACCAGTTAAGGAAGGGATCCCATCTAAGGGAGCATCTTCCCCCACCTCAGACTGGCACCCTCCGTCCCCAAGGCCTTCATTCTCCATGACATCTGAAGAGATGTCACCTTGGGAGTGGGACCCGGCTGCTAGGTCCCTGAAAGCCTCGTCTGTCACCCTCTCTACCCCCCCAAGGAGGGGGAGGGGTGACACGCAAGGGAAGAGAAGTGAGGGAAGAAAGAGACTGAGGGGTGGCATGCAAGGGAGGGGAGGCAGGGGGCCCAGCATCTTGATATGACCCACCCAGCCTAGCGGAGGGAAAGGGAAGGGAGGGGGAGGGGTGGCATGCAAGGGAAGAGAAGTGAGGGAGGGAAGAGAGTGACGGGCGACATGTAAGGGACGGGAGGGAGGGGCCAGGCACCCTAGATTCCCTGAATAATGCAGTTACAGTTAAGAAAATCAGGCATGCATTAATCAGGAATAAGCTCGGTACAGCAAGCGTGTCATACTTTGAATGGCTGCGTTGCCCCCCTCAGAGGGTTTCCTCAGAAGCAACAACCATTGCCACCAACCAAACTTACTCCCAGGTAAAGGATCATGACCAGCCAGCCTAGATGTGTGGGAGGGGTGCCTTTCCATTCCCCCCCCCCCCAGGAATGCGGGCACACACATCGCTGACATTGCACAGTATCAGGCTGCGTGTTTGCATGAGCACGTACTTCTGGCCTCTGCAATTGATTTGCTGCTACTGTTCCTTTCCCATTTCACCACAGTAAGCCACAGCAACGCGTGGGCGGGCCACACTAGTATTTACTGATTTCTGGCAAAATACCAGAGGTTTGGCTTGACACTGAGTGGTTAGAGGGGGCGTGCCATAGATGTGGTGCCATCATGTAAAAGATCCTAGGTTCATGGCCACTCAGCTCACTTCAGAAGGTAAAAAGGCACATAAATTCAGAAGGGCGGGGGTGGGGGGTGGGGGGGGGGAGAAGCAGGCATTTAAAAAAAAAACACAGTGCAAATGTGCAGGCGGGCAATCACTATGGAGCCTCTGCTCGGAGGCTGCATGTATGAGCCTGTGATGTCATTCTGGCGTTTCAGTACCTTTGCGTGCCAGATACCAAGTGGCCTGCCGACTTCTCCAGCACGCGTTCTCCCAGGCTTCCAAAGAAATAATCTCCTCTGTAGGAGTTTCCTCCTCCAGACAGAATGAAACAAAACAAGAAACTCCTGACTGCAAGAGTTTCAATAGTCCAATAGTCTTTTTATTCAGGAACCAGAGGAAGTCTCTTATCAAGAGAGGATGGATTATAATTCTTAAAAAGCCAAACCTCTGAGTATATTTCAGACAAGATCCCAAGCCTTGTTGTCCTCCTCACTTATCTGACCTCCTTTTAGCCCGCAGATGATGCCTGTTAAATCAGCCATTGCCATAAATCACTCTCAGGTGTTTGCATTCTAAGAAATAACCCTTTTTGTTGTCTTACAGCAACGGAGACAGCATGTCGTTTCGGCAAGTGAGAGAAGCAGGGAGCAACTCTCCCGTCCCGTTTCTCCCCAAGCCCTTTTATTGACAGTTTACAAGAGGAAAAACAAACCAGGCAGGCAGGCAGGGGAAACACAATACAATGGACAGGGCAAAGAGCGCAGGGGGATTTGGGCAGGGGATTTGGCAAAATTGCACGTACACATTGGAGCCAGGAGGTCTTGCAACCTCAGCGGTTTCTCCGAATCCACACTTTGGAAGGAGAGGTCAGTCGGGGGAGTGTGAGAGACCCTTTTCCGGCGGTGTCCCCCATACTCGAGCGTTTCCCAGGCACTCAGGACCTCCAACATCTCCTCTTTTTCTTTAATTTTTAATAGGGTGCGCTGTTTGCCTTGGGTTCTCTTAACTTGCAGAGTTCGCCCTCAGTGCTTTGAATCTGGCCCAATTGTTTGTACAAAACAAATGCCCTTTTCTTATGTAGGG
>NC_059425.1:534671-553511 GCF_021028975.2 Sphaerodactylus townsendi | reverse complement strand
GTCTCTTGGTTTTCCACACCCACATGTTGCATGTTGTCACGTAAAAGACTGCCTTGGCAATTTTGCCTCTTGTGTTGCAGTTTTCAAGCATGGGGGAAGTCTTCTTGCAAGTTGGCCCTCTTCTAATTTACTCATATGCAGAAGCACACGTGTGTGATTTTTTCCAAACAGTGCAAGCAGCTTTTCTACTGGAATTCTGGTGGTGGTAACAGCAAAGTTGCCTCCTTTTGCTAAGATGGATACTTCATGGATGGATGGATACCTGAGAGGCAACTCTCTGAAGCTGAAGTATCCATCTTAGCAAAATGAGGCAACTTTGCTGTTACCACCACCAGAATTCCAGTAGAAAACATCATCGCTAATGTGGAATCAGCGATTTATCATCTCCCTGAGGAAGAAGCGGAGGAAGTAAGAGGGGAAACAGCAAGGATTCTGAGAAAGGCAAAACTTCCCTCCAGTAACATAACAAGGAAAGAAAGAAAAGCCATCAAAGATCTCAATTCTGATCCAGAAATCATCATTCTACCAGCAGATAAAGGTAATGCCACGGTTATCATGGAAACAGACCAATACAAAAAAAAAAAAATCAGACAACTTTTGGACCCCACAACATACAAAAAGTTAAAACAGGACCCAACCAACAAAATCACCAGGAAAACCAGCACCTTGATTAAAAACTCCTCAATTGATCCAATCATTCGCAAACGTCTCTGCAAATCTGAAGCTCACCCTCCTAGACTCTATGGACTCCCAAAAATCCACAAGGACTCCACTCCACTCAGACCTATTGTGAGTGCAATTGGATCTCCTACATATGATTTGGCAAAGTTTCTGGCCACACAACTGCAAATCCATATTGGACTTACTACACATTACATTAAGGACTCAACTCACTTCATTGAAAAAATCAGCAAACTCAAACTCAACCCCAATGACAAACTGATCAGTTTTGATGTGGTGTCCCTATTCACCAAGGTCCCCATAGCAGACACCATGACACTCATTAACCAGAAATTCCCAAAAGACATCACAGCCCTGTTTCAACATTGTCTCACTACTAGCTACTTCCAGTGGGATAATGAATACTATGAACAGAAAGATGGGGTAGCCATGGGTAGCCCTCTTAGCCCTGTAATAGCTAATTTTTATATGGAACATTTTGAGAAACAAGCCCTGAAAACAGCAAAAAAAGCCCACCATATGGTTCTGTTATGTGGATGACACATTCACCATTTGGAGCCACGGAGAAGAAGAACTAAACAAGTTCCTGGACCATATCAACAAGATCCACCCAAACATCCAATTTACTATGGAGAAAGAAAATGAAGGAAAACTGCCATTTTTAGATGTTTTAGTCATCCGCAAACCAAACCAGCAATTGGGACACACAGTATACAGAAAACCTACGCACACAGACAGATATCTACACAAAAACTCCAATCACCATCCAGGGCAAAAAAGGAGCACCATAAAAACTTTGGTACATCGCGCAAACAGAATCTGTGAACCTCACCTCCTACAAGATGAATTGAATCACCTAAACAGGGCTCTACAGGCTAATGGTTACTCTAAAACAGAAATCAGAAGGGCTGCAAGACCAAGAACAAGCCACATGAACAAAGATAAAGAGCCATCTAGAGGGAAAGTGTTCTTACCATACATCAAGGGAACCACTGATCGCATAGGAAAACTGATGAAGAAGCACAACCTACAAACAATCTACAGACCCACTAAGAAAATTCAACAGATGCTACGTTCAGCAAAGGATAAGAGGGATCCTTTAGCTACTGCAGGAGTCTATCGCATACCATGCAGCTGTGGACAAGTCTACATAGGAACCACCAAACACAGCGCTCAGACATGAATCAAAGAACACAAAAGGCACTGCAGACTATTTCAGCCAGAAAAATCAGCAATAGCAGAACACATGATAAACCAACCTGGACATAGAATATTATTTGAAAAAACAGAAATTCTGGACCACTCTGAAAGCCACTACGTCAGACTACACAGAGAAGCAATTGAAATCCATAAGCACATGGACAATTTTAACAGGAAGGAAGAAACTATGAAAATGAACAGAACTTGGCTGCCAGTGTTGAAAAATACTAGAGTCAAGACAGTGTCTAACCAGCTCCACACAAACACAGGATGACCATAGACAAAAGAAACAAAGGCCAGGATACTTCTATTCAGATGCTCCCACCAGTGACCTTGCTATCTCCAGTGTTACACCCATGCTATAGTCTTCATTGTTACTCATACTTCTATTCAGATGCCCTCAACTATTGACCTGGCTGCCTTCTTTGTTACTCACAGATAGGTTTCTCCACCCACCCTGGACACTCCAACAGATATATATACTCCACTTGCTTTCCCAACATCAGTTCCTCTGAAGATGCCAGCCACAGATGCAGGCGAAACGTCAGGAGAGAATGCTGCTAGAACACGGCCATACAGCCCGGAAACCACACAGCACCCAAGTGATTCCGGCTGTGAAAGCCTTCGACAATACATAGATAGTAAACATTTATATAAAACCAGCAACTGCCTATTGGTCTCTTTTCTGATACTCTGCTAAATATATTTAGTTAAACCGTCCAAGAAAGGTTTCGGGCCCAGTATTGCTTATTAGCTGTGGAGAGACCACCTCCTTTTAGCAATCAGTTGCTCTGAGTTTTAAAAGGGAGACAGGTTTTTTTCTTTCTCTGAGTCACAATGAGGATTTTACGAAGTGCTGATTGGATGGGAAAGAATAACAAAAATCAGAGCTTCAAATGCCGGGTCCGTTTCTTCTTCCACGGACAGATCAACAGGCCACCCTAGGGACAGGGGACACGCAAGTCAAAATCCAGCCCCAGTTTGCTTCTGTTACCGCGCTGCTCAGGATAACACTTTCCGTTCCAGAGGTATCCCGCTCTCAGCAGCGCCCAGGAACCCAAGCAAGACCCGACAAGGCTTGGATAAATAAAAGTGATTTATTGAGATGCTGACCTAAGTGTCAGCACCTCCCTTCCGCACAAACTCTGCGCTGCCTAGCAGCCTTACAACCCCTTAAGTACACTTTCTCCCGTCGGGGGCCCGGGAGAACCAAAGACAGCCCACCACCATTCATTAACAAAATTCAAAACAACCAATCATTCATTCGCAACAGGCAGGAACCAATCAGTGTCCGATAGGCATCCCCTTCTCGAGTTTCGCGCCAGAGCAAGGCGAGGCGATGACGTATCCACTGAGGGGGTGAAACACAAAGCCCAGGTGTCCGGGGTCAGGAAGCAGATAGTCATGACGTGAGTCCCCTTATCTGCCTGATGACGAGATTAGGCAGGGCAAGGCGCTTCGGCTGAGGTTTCCCTTTGTCCGCGTGCATCAGGAACCTTTACACGTGAATAGGATGTGCCCAGGTGGAGCGGAGATGGCTCGCTGCCTTGGGCTAAGGAGGTTCCATACAGTCACAAATACAAAGAAACTTACAAATCTTATTTCACTATCTAATACAGGCAATTTCTAGCTAGCTAGCACAGAGAACAGGACAGTTTATAAACCTTAATTCGAACACAGTCCAGAAATGGAGGAATTTCACTTCTGGCTCCGCTATCACTTCCACTACGTAAGCTGGAGAAAAATAATTTTCTTCTGTGGAGAAGTTGCATGTTGCAGACCCTGAGTGTTCAGCATATTGATTATGTTTTGAATAAAGAGCCCCCAGAGGAAGAAGGGGAGGAAACCAGACAGTTAAGTTGCACTTACTCTAAGCTGCCAGACAGCTCACTGCCTGTGGAAAGCAGTTCAGGACAGATGCTCTATGCAGCCACCCCAATACGTCCGATCTCTTAGGAAATGCTTGTGCACAACAAAGATGTCCAAGCAGGCCGGCCTTGATGACCATTAAGTAACACTGCAAGATATTATGTTTCAAATAAGGAGTGCCAATTTTGAAATGAGAGATGGCAAGTTCTTGACTTCTTTTGTTTGTGAGCCTCCCCCCCACTTTGAAAATAAAATAGTGCTAGAGGTAAGGGAGAGGCTGGATATTAATTATGCAATCAGTTACCTGCGAAATGTTAAGTTTGAACACAGAGAAACTCACGTAAGCGAAGAGTTCTCTGCTTTAATGGTGAAAGGTGCATCTTTCCAGCAAGAAAAGAGATGTTTTCACTATAAAACATAGGTGTCAAACTCACGGCCCTCCAGATGTTATGGACAACAGTTTCCATCATCCCCTGCCAGCATAGTTTGACACCGGTGCTGTAAAAAGTCAGGCCATTATGCAAGCAGATGCAGACTGAGGGAGCAGAGTGAAACAAAGAGCCAATTTTTGAGACAGAGAAATTAACTTTAAAAGATAAAGAAAATATAACAATTGCTGATAAAACATGTGACTGGTATACGTATATGCAACTTACGGATTATTTTAAAAGTGACAATAAACTGTGGGGTTTCTCAAAAAAACCTTCGAAATTAGATGAAATTATGAATATAGGAAGGAAAAAATTAATAAGTAGAATTTATATATATTTATTAGATTTGGAAACAGAAGATGAAATAGTTAGAACATCAATGTTACAATGGTCAAAAGATGTTGGCAGGAATATCGATTTGGAAGATTGGGAACTAGTATGGAAAAGAGCGCATACATCTGTAGTATGCACAGATGTTAAAGAAAATATTTACAAAGTAAAGTTAGATAAGTATTTGAACAACGAAAATTTAAAGGACAAAGGTTTAATTTGTTATGAAAGATCTAATGAATGCAGACTCACAATGTAATATTTCCACATATTTGATTTCAATATGGAATGTTTAGTCAGAAGAGAAGTCTTTTGGTTTAAGTAATTAAATGTACAAAATTCCCAAATAAGGGAAACAATAACCTTAATTATTTGAAACAGAATGTATGAAACAAAATACGTATGTACAATTTGTACTTTTAAAATAATTTTCAATAAAGCTTTAAAAAAAAAAAAAAGGATGCAAATCATGGCAGGCCAAAGAAACGGCCAGAGAGACAAGGTGAAATATCCCCTCCTCCTCCTGCCAGGAGGAGAGAAAAAGGATATGAGAGGTCTGGAAAAGCTTTTATGGTAACCAATTCTGAGCTTGAAACAAAAGATAATTTATTCCTCCTTGATAGCGGTGCCACTTGTCATATAGCCAATGCAGACAATTCAGAATTAAAACCTTGTAATGAAACTTTGATTCAGGCCAGTGGAGTTCCTTTCAGACCACTAGGCTGTGGAGATGTGGAAATACAAATCATGAATGTAAAAGGGGAACTTGTTCCATTTAAGCTAAAAGATGTGCTGTTCGTTCCAACCGCCTTGGACAATTTAATTGCGGTTTCCGAAATGTTGAAATCTGGATATAAGATTGTGTTGCAAGAAGATGAATGTGAAATTCGACATAATGAACTGAATATGAAATTTAATGCAGAAAAAACAAGATTTATATTTCTACTTAAGACATTTTGAAACCTATGATGATAAGCTGCTACAAGTAAAAGGGGGGACTGCCCCCCGCAAAAATTGTGTGTATGCATGGCATATCAGATCGGTTCATAAGAATTTTGATGCAATTAGGCAGCATATGAAGAGTTCTGGCATGCAAATGATTAATCGTGATTTGAGTGAGCAAAAGTGTGACGTTTGTTTGAAAGGAAAAGGGACGGCTCCCAGGCATTCTAAACACCATCTGACCCCAGAGACCCCTTAGTGCCACAGAGACTTAAGGGCTATTTGGCTACTATCCAGAACAATGGCAGCGAATTTTCAAGTAGTGATTTTCAGGAGTATTTGGAAGGTGAAGGAATTATAAATGCAAGGTCTGTCAGATACACCCCTCCCATAATGGATTGGGAGTGAGATTGTGTCCGGGAGCGGGGGTAGCCCCCTCCCCCTCCCCGGACTTGCTCCCCAGCCCACGGCCGTCGGGCGCTTCCCCGCAACTCATTTTTGAGACTGCACATTGTTTATTAATGCAAGCAGAGGAGGAGGAGTAAACACTGCCACATATTTGTACAATTGCAATTTATCCAGTGCTATAGGAAAATGTCCTTATGAAATATGGAATGGGAGACTTCCGGGACGGAAGCATTTGAAAGCTTTTGGTTCTAAAGTTTTTGCATATGTTCCCAAGGAGAAAAGAGGCAAGCTAGACCCCCAGAGTGAATCTTGGGGTGCTAGTTGGCTACAACCCATTCTCAAAGGGGTCCTGCATATTGAAAGATCAAACTGGTTATGTGGATGAAAGCAGTATCCTGAAGGTCTCTGTCCAGGGCTGTGCAGTACCAAGGCCCAATCTGGAGACTAAGGAAATCACCTTCTCAGAATTGGTCAGTGAAGCATCTGTTGTACCCAAAGCAGATCTGGAAGTTGTCCAGTTAGAAGGGGTGACAGAGCAGGCTGAACCAGAGGAAGAAAAGTCATCCACTGAAAGTCAAAGAGAGCCAATAAAGAGGTCATGCTAAAGATGTTTAATGATTATGTGTCAGAGGCGTAGCTAGGGAAAATGAATCCCGGTACAAAAATTCGAGTTTTGTGCGCCCCCCATGTTCCTTTGTATTTTTTGTGGTTTTTTCCCAGTTTTTGGCCTGCAGGGGGCACAGTTTTTAGTCTAGCAGCACTAACATGTCAGGGTATCTTTAGGAGACTCTCCTGATGATACCACCCAGGTTTGGTGAAGTTTGGTTCAGGGGTCCAAAGTTATGGACCCTTAAAGGTGTAGCCCTCATCTCCTATTAGCTCCCATTGGAAACAATGGGGGATGGGGGCACCTCCTTTGGGAGTCCATAACTTTGGTTTTCTGGTTGAGGAGAAATCCTCCATCTTTGACTGTATATTATGTAATACTATTGTATAAATGTGTGATTTAGTTGACAGATTACCCATAGGATGCCTGAATAACTAATTCACACATTAAGTTGTGGTACTGATGAAGAGGACGAAAAACGCTACTTGCGCACGAAGCGTTTATACTGACTTTACCTATTTCTTATCAATGGATTACTGAACTACACTTACCGTTTTGGATGGATTATAACTAAGAAATTCTCACATCTATTGTTTTATGACCAGTGGCACACAATATATTGGACATATATCGAGGATTGTATGAATTTGGAGTGTTGTACCCATGAATACATTCTGTCTCTTTAAGATGATGAATTGTGCAGAGATACTTGCCATAGAATAAGCTTTTGTCCATGCGCACTTGCCATAGTTAAAGGTTAAGCATTTATGATATATTGTGAGGTGAACTTAATTTCCTACAACCTTGAACGTGATGTGATTCAGCTGTTATATAAATTTGGACACTGCATTCATGTTTGCAAATTTCAATTTTGCCATGAAGCTGCCTGTGTGACCTTGGGCCTTTTACTCTTTCAGTGTAGCCTACCTTACAGGGTTGTTATGAAGGAAGAATGGAAGAAGGGAGGGCCTGTGTATGCTATGCTGAGCTCCTAGAAGGAAGATCAGGATAAAATAGCAATAGGTACAAACATCTGAGTCAGACCTCATCTGATCCCCTCAGGATAGGAGAAGAAATTCCTTGAGGTATCCTGGACTTTTGCGATTTAGGCCTTGAAAAGTTCATGTCAATGTCAATGAGTGCCCTTGTGGCCCTGTAGGTATGCTAATGACCAAATGGTTCAGAAGGTTCAGTTGGGAAATGTGGCAGTCTTCAAAACGCACACCCAGATGTTCTTCCCAGATAGGCATTCAAGTAATTAAACTCCCTCTTTTGTTCCACACAGCAATGCGGTGTGCATCTTTTACTTGGTTCTCCGAGCTCTGGACACGGTGGAGGATGACATGACCATCAGCCTAGAAATGAAGGTCCCCATGTTACAGAACTTCCACTCCTACCTGTACCAGCCAGACTGGAAATTTATGGAGAGCAAGGAGAAGGATAGGCAGGTGCTGGAGGACTTCCCGACGGTAAGCGGTTTCCTTGTTCAGGTCACTCATTATTGGTTCTTTAAACTGCAGCACATCCTTGATGCGGATTCCAACAACATAATCAACGTTCACTCTATATCCTTGATCAGTAAGATAAGCAAAACAAACAACAAAGATATAGTGACTGGAAAGACAACAAAATATAAACCAAAACAAAACTATACCCAGGCTACAAGAAAAATGTTTCAACTTGGTCAGTGCGTAACTGCTAAAGGCATTTAATCCACGTGTCTACAGTGCAAAAACAGAGGCATCAGTCTGACGTAGACCAAATACATATAAGTTCGAGTACGCCTGACTTGATGATCATAAAAGGGTCAAGATGAGCTCCCCATTTTTATGGCAGTTTAAATTTTCTATCTTGCCTATGTTGGTTTGGGAACGCTATCATTCTATATTCAACCTAAAGAAAATAACATATTGGCTACTGTAAAACATAGTAACAATGCCTTAATACAATATTGAACACAGAAATATTCATAGATATATAGTAAATATGAAGGGATATAATAAATGCAGCTTGCCATATGAAAATGTCAATTCATGAATTCTAGAAGTCAGTAGTCTAATTTACTTACATTCAAGAAATTCATTAAAAATTCTCATGTACATGATGTGTTCCATCAAAACCAGGCTAAGAAACATGAACAAGTAGCTCCTTGGAGCTTGGGTTCAACCATGTAACACATGTTAAAACCTGCTTGGGTGAATTACCCACGGTTAGCTGATTGCATTCAATAATGATATCATGACTCAAACTGGTTAACCTTCTCTATTCAATTTCAGTCTTCAGGTGCAGCCCCATATTGGGACTGCACCTGCTCCCAGGTCTAATGTGTGTTCAGGGTCACCCAGCTAGCTGACATAGCAGGGTGGGGAGTTTAATCTGGCTCCTCAGATTCTAATCTGATGGTCTAACACAGTGATGGCGAACCTTTTTGAGACTGAGTGCCCAAATTGCAAACCAAATCCCATTTATTTATCGCAAAGTGCCAACCCAGCAATTTAACCTGAATGCTGAGGTTTTAGTTTAGAAAAAACCGGTTGGCTCCCTCTTCCTCCCTGTAGTAGTGCACTGCCGACCCAGCAGTGCCGTAGTAGAACGTTGGGACGCCAACGGACCTGCGGCCTTGCCGGTCGCATCGCACCCCCACTCCTCATCCCCCCATGAGTCACGGGTCGTGAACTGTCTGGCTCAATCACCGGGCGCAGGGACAATGGTCTTGCCCCCAGGTGAGGATTAGGCTCAGACGCGTACGCTCTTCTCCGCACGTAGCCAGATGAGATCATGCATCACATGATGATCTCCCGACCTCCCGCTCTCCCGGAACTCCCCCCAGTCCTCCCTCCTACACGCCCCCGATAGAGTAACAATAAAAGGTGCCAGGAACCGGCAGACGGGAGATTCGCTAGGAACACGGACCTCCGGTCTCCCGCTGCTGGCGATCTCCACCAGATGTTATCTCCGCGTCTCGTCTCGTTCTTACGCTGACCGCGTGGGTCGACTACAAGCTGGTGCCGAAACCCGGGAATCCTCGAACCTCCACCCTGCTCACCGTCGCCTGGGGAAGGGCCGCGATACCGAAGTCCGCTGGATCGGCGCATCCAGGGACCACCGTTTCGGTATCGCCTGTCCTCTGGATCGGCGCATCCAGAGACACGCATCCTAGGACACTCTCTCGTCCGACGGAACACCGGTGAGTATGGGAGCTTGCAAAAGCAGGGCTTATGACAAGCACGTTGACGAACTGAAAGCATTAACGAAATGCGGCAGGGTCCCCGTAAAGAGAAGGGAGCTGCGCAAATTGGTTGAGGAGATTGAAGCTCAGTGTCCATGGTACCCAGAGGGGGGGACATTGAATCTTAAGGACTGGGAAAACATCGGGCGCACTCTTCGCACAGAGCCTCGCGCGCCGATGTCGCTGCTACTGACGTGGAGACAATGTTTTGTCGCCATCAGCCTGCAGACCTACGGCTCCCTTGCTGTAGGCCGCCCTCCTTTCGATCTTTCACCTTCAATTTCGACCCCGGAATTTTCTCTATCCACTAAATTGGACGCCTGTCCTCCTTCTGCCCCCCTCGCTCCTTCACCCATTTCAAACTCTCCCGCGGCTCAGCCGCCCCCTCCCCTTGCTCCGCCTTCCTTTTCCGAAGCCACTGCACCTCCGTCAGCGCCACGTAATGGCGCGGGTTTCAAAACTCTCGCAGAACGTATTAGCCACGATCTGCAGAAGAAGGAAACCCTGACGGAAGACGATGCCGATATTCTTGCATTGTGCCCCATCCACTTCACAGATACTGAGGAGGATGGCATAGTTCGGCGGGTTGTCGAGTACCGCCCCCTGAGCTATAATATCCTTACCGAGCTCCGCAAAGCAATGCGGGACGTAGGAGTCACTAGCCCCTACGTGAGAGGCATGCTGGAAGCCATCGCAAGGAACCACCTAATGGTTCCAGATGACTGGAAAACCACCTTTCGCATGCTCCTGAGCCCTGCACAATTTGTGGTCTGGGAAAGTGAGTTCCGCCAGCAGTGCTTCAACAGAGCAGCCACCTCTGGCGGCGCCTACACCGCCGCTCAGCTTTACGGTTTCGATGCTTTTGCCAATCCCAACGATCAGATTGTCCTGCCTGAGGCCACCCTTACGGTCGCCTCTGAGTGCGCCTATAAGGCATTTATCAAAGTCCCCAATGCCGGCCAGCCAACCCAGAGTTTCTCCTCCATCCGGCAAAAACCCCAAGAGCCCTATGCTGAATTTGTGAACAGGCTCCAGGAAGCGCTCAAGAGGCAGGTAGATAGCGAGGAGGCCCAAAACGAGCTCCTCATGCGCCTCGCAAAGGAGAACGCTTCCATGGAGTGCCGCAGGGCAATCACGGGCCTAGGCAAAAATCCTGAACTGGCCGACATGCTTAAGGCTTGCCAGGACATTGGGTCCTCCGCCCACCAAGCTAGCCTCCTCGCCGCAGCACTCTCCACCGGCGGGAGACAGTCTCAGGATGACTGCTTTAACTGCGGCAGACCCGGACACTTCCGAAGGGAGTGTAGGCAGCCCGGTGGGGGGGTCTACAACCCCGATGGAGGAGGGTCCTCCCCCAGGAGGAGAAGGCCACCTAAAACCCGGTGCCCACGTTGCCAGAAGGGCTTCCATTGGAGAAACGACTGCCCGTCGGGAAACTCCCGCCCGGGCGTCTCCCCAGCCCAGGACCAAGGAGGAGAGTACTAGAGCAGACCCAAACGCCAAGGCCCCTGCCAAAACCACCCCCCTCTCGTGGCATCTCGCTCGCATGCACCCAGCCCATCTCCTTTAAGTTCCCCCACGAGGTTCTTGTCGCCCCAACCCAGTATGACGAGCCCATCCCTACCGGGACAATTGGGCTAGTGCTGCCAAAGGCCTCTGCCGCTGAGCAGGGACTGTTCATCGTCCCCGGAGTAATCGACTCCACGCACCAAGGACCCATCCACCTCCAGGTCTGGACAAACATCCCACAGGAGCTGCCCGCCGGAGCCAGCTGCGCTCAGCTGATTCTCTTGCCCCATGCGCTGCCCGCTGCCGACCCAATAAAGGCTACGAGCCCCAGCAGCCAACATGGCGCAGCCTACACCACCGTCGCAGCGGTGGAGACACCTATCGGGAGCTCCCGTCCATATCTGGAGCTCGCCATAGAAGGATGTAAGTTCAAGGGCCTGGTGGACACCGGCGCTGATGTTACCGTCATCAGAGCAGCCGAGTGGCCCGACCAGTGGCCGACCGAGGCTTGCCCGCACATCTGGGGGGTGGGGGGGAGACAAACCGCGAGACGGAGCATCCGCCCGCTCACGGTCAACAGCCCAGGACTCGAGCGGCAGCTCACAGTCCGCCCCATCGTTCTAGACATCCATGTCAATCTCTGGGGAAGAGACCTCATGAGTCAGGTTAAAACGACTCTGGTCTGGGATGGGTAAAGCCGTCACGGATCATTGATTCCAATCGTGCCTTCCGAAGTTGCCTCCTAATTTCCACAGGAAAACTGTTTCCCTCTCCCCTCCTCTTCTCCTTCTGTTTTTCGACCAGTAGAGGCGGGAGGGCCAATTGGCTGACTGGCCCTCCCTGGATTAAAATCTGGGCCCGTCCTGATACCGTAGCACTGTCAGGACAGGCCCTAAACTAGGGGGATGCTGCCGCACCAAATTCACCCATAAACCGGTTTGGGCACCCCAACAATGTTGCTCTCCGGTTTTCTGACTTATTCCGGCCCTTGGCCGAGGCCGCCCCTTAAGGAGCGGTCTCGGCGGGCGGCAGTTCCCCGAGATAATTCGATCACAAAATTTAGCACCATCCAGCTTCCTGCATTAGCCACCAAGGTCACGGTAAGTGCAACCCCCTTGCAAAGAAACCCCCCCTTCCTTTTTCCTTTGTGTGTGCGAGAAATTTGCCTCCAATTGCCTGATTGCTTCATTCCCCGGATGCACCCATCCCCCCAAAAGGTGCTTCCAAAGCCCCCTTTGTGTTGCTGATTAAGCATGCATACCCACAATCCCCCCAGGACTCGCCTGTTCCCTCCCCCCTCAAGGCTCGGACCCTCGCCTTGACGCACCCTGATGATGCTCTGAAGCCAATTCCCGCCAGGGTCGCCTACCTCCTGCCCTCCCTGTCAAACAACTAAAGAAAGAGGAGTGTAGGCGGCCCCCAGGAGGGTTGCATTAAAAGCAACCTTCACAGGCTGCAAAACAAGCCTTCTTCCTTCCCATATTAAATCTAAACACTAACTCGATCCCAATCTCCCGCCATCCGCTCTAGAACTGAGCCTGGCGGGACCCGGCCCCCCCCGTAACCTGGGAAAGGGGTGTGTGTTTCAGTCCCTCTTCCTACAGGTTCCCGTGGACTCCGATTCGCCATGACCGGCCAACCCATGGAATGGCGCCAGGAGGAAACCAACCCCATCCCGGAGATGGAACGCATCTCTCTAGAGGATCCCGCCCAGCGATCCCAGCAGGAACGCCGTCGCCAACGCCCAAAGACCCGAATGACCTGGGGAGACGTCAAGGCGACCACCAGCCAGGCCCTAGCGCTGCTGCGCCAGCAAGACCACCCCGAGACACCCGAGAACCTCTGTGCCGCTCTTTTTGCGATCATCACCACCAACTCAGCGACCACCATCCTTTGCCTGCTCTGCTGCCTCCTGCCGATGGCGATCGGCCACCCCCTGGCAAGCTTTCACCAGACCAACATCTGGGAGCAGTTTGCTGCCGCTGCCAACGTCTCATCTTTCTGCCTGGGCCAGTACCTAGGAGTCGGGAGCCTGCTGAGCTCCTGCCTGCTCCCCGTCTGCAAAGCACCCGGAGACTTCCTAGCGGAGTCTGGGCTGAGCCCCTTCATGAATGCCTCATCCATCAGATATTCTATGAGCGCCGACTGGGGACCCGTCGTCCAAACCCTCCCGGCTGGCGCTCTTTCCCTTGTCACCAAGACGGTCGCTAACCACGAGTCCAACACCTGCGCCCGCATCACCGGCGCAGCCGAACGGGGAACCGACCCGGGCCCATTCGTCGGCTCGGCCAGTTGGAACTGCACACACATGGAGGACATTCCCCCCGTGTTCGGAAACATCCTGCTCCCCAGGGGCTGGTTCTGGACCTGCGGGGAGAGGACGTTTAACTACATTCCCGCCCGACTCCCTGCCGGACTCTTTGCTGCCTCAGTCGCCTCACCATTGTCCTACCCCAGGCTCCACCCCGGGAGCCCGGACGCCGCCGCCGCCGCTCCGCCCTGCCTTTCGACCCCTCCTGTCGGAGCGACGCGGTCGCCCTCTCCGAAGCGGAGTTCGTCTCCCTCGCAACTTCCCTAGTGGGAGTCCCCGGACTCGCTTCCTACAATGCTAAGACTATTGGCCGGCTGGCCTGTGCCCTTGCGAAGTCCATCAACTCTACCTCCACCGCTCTGGATGCCCTGGCCTCCGAGCAGCAGGAACTTCGTCAAGCGACCCTAGACAATCGTGCCGCTATTGATTATTTGTTGTTGTTACATCACCAAGGTTGTGAGAATGTACATAATATGTGTTGTTTTAATCTTTCTGATAATTCCCAGTTGATCCACATGAAAGTGCGTGAGCTGCAAGAAGTTGTATCTAATTTGAAGTATGATGTTTTGCCCCATTGGTGGTCAGCCCTCTGGAGCTGGCTGCCGGGAGGATGGTTGAGTGCTATTGTACAGCTCTGCATTGGTTTAATTGTGTGCCTTGTTATCGGATCTTGTTTCGTTCAATGCGTGTCTAATATTGCCTGTAACGTGTGTAAGAAACCCCTCGCATTTCCCTTACCCCGCAACCAAGTTCTAATGTTGCACAAGCAGCTTGGCCAACTTGACCAAACGGCGGAGGAGACAAGCGTCCCTTTAAATCGCCCCTTAGCGTTTCGGCCCCCCGTTTTCTAAAAAGTAAAAAAGGAGGAGATGTAGTAGTGCACTGCCGACCCAGCAGTGCCGTAGTAGAACGTTGGGACGCCAACGGACCTGCGGCCTTGCCGGTCGCATCGCACCCCCACTCCTCATCCCCCCATGAGTCACGGGTCGTGAACTGTCTGGCTCAATCACCGGGCGCAGGGACAATGGTCTTGCCCCCAGGTGAGGATTAGGCTCAGACGCGTACGCTCTTCTCCGCACGTAGCCAGATGAGATCATGCATCACATGATGATCTCCCGACCTCCCGCTCTCCCGGAACTCCCCCAGTCCTCCCTCCTACACGCCCCCGATAGAGTAACAATAAAAGGTGCCAGGAACCGGCAGACGGGAGATTCGCTAGGAACACGGACCTCCGGTCTCCCGCTGCTGGCGATCTCCACCAGATGTTATCTCCGCGTCTCGTCTCGTTCTTACGCTGACCGCGTGGGTCGACTACACTCCCCCCACCCACTCGAGCAGGGGCCAACCTGCAATAGCCTCCAGCAAGTCCTGCGTGCACTGCTCTGTGCCTCTCTAGCATCTCTTCCTCCTCTGTGCCCCCCCCCTTGGGCAGCAGCCACCTGGAGCACAGGCATCAGGCCTGCCAGCCGAGTCCTCCCTGCTCACCCCGGTGCGCGCACGTCGTGCTCAGTAGCCCAGGCCAGCCTAGATGTTTGTGTGTGGCCACATGAAAGGGCTCCGAGTGCCACCTCTGGCACCTGTGCCATAGGTTCACTATCACTGGTCTAACAGCTGCATTCTGCTAGTTAAGAACATAAGAACATAAGAACAAGCCAGCTGGATCAGACCAGAGTCCATCTAGTCCAGCTCTCTGCTACTCGCAGTGGCCCACCAGGTGCCTTTGGGAGCTCACATGCAGGATGTGAAAGCAATGGCCTTCTGCGGCTGTTGCTCCCGAGCACCTGGACTGTTAAGGCATTTGCAATCTCAGATCAAAGAGGATCAAGATTGGTAGCCATAAACTTCTCCTCCATAAATCTGTCCAAGCCCCTTTTAAAGCTATCCAGGTTAGTGGCCATCACCACCTCCTGTGGTAGCATATTCCAAACACCAATCACACGTTGCGTGAAGAAGTGTTTCCTTTTATTAGTCCTAATTCTTCCCCCCAGCATTTTCAATGTATGCCCCCTGGTTCTAGTATTGTGAGAAAGAGAAAAATTTCTCTCTGTCAACATTTTCTACCCCATGCATAATTTTATAGACTTCAATCATATCTCCCCTCAGACGTCTCCTCTCCAAGCTAAAGAGTCCCAAACGCTGCAGCCTCTCCTCATAAGGAAGGTGCTCCAGTCCCTCAATCATCCTCGTTGCCCTTCTCTGCACTTTTTCTATCTCTTCTATATCCTTTTTGAGATGTGGCGACCAGAACTGAACACAGTACTCCAACTGCGGTCGCACCACGGCTTTATATAAGGGCATGACAATCTTTGCAGTTTTATTCTCAATTCCTTTCCTAATTATCCCCAACATAGAGTTTGCCTTTTTCACAGCTGCCATGCATTGAGTTGACATTCCCATGGAACTATCAACTAAGACGCCCAAATCCCTTTCCTGGTCTGTGACTGATAGCACTGACCCCTGTAGCGTGTATGTGAAGTTTGGATTTTTTGCCCCTATGTGCATCACTTTACATTTTGCTACATTGAACTGCATTTGCCATTTCTGAGCCCACTCACCTAATTTATCAAGGTCCGCTTGGAGCTCTTCGCAATCCTTTGTGGTTCTCACCACCCTACATAATTTGGTATCATCTGCAAACTTGGCCACCACGCTACCCACCCCTACTTCCAGGTCATTTATGAATAGGTTAAAGAGCACTGGTTCCAAAACGGATCCTTGGGGGACACCACTCCTTACATCTCTCCATTGTGAGAATTTCCCATTTACACCCACTCTTTGCTTCCTGTTTCTCAACCAGTTTTTAATCCATAGGAGGACTTCCCCTCTTATTCCTTCATTGCTGAGTTTTCTCAATAGTCTCTGGTGAGGAACTTTGTCAAAAGCCTTTTGGAAATCCAAGTAGACAATGTCCACTGGTTCCCCTTATCCACATGCCTGTTTACACCCTCAAAGAACTCTAGTAAGTTTGTAAGACAGGATTTGCCTCTGCAAAAGCCATGCTGACTCTTTCTCAGCAGGTCTTGCTTTTTCCACATGTTTTATAATTTTATCTTTAATGATAGATTCTACTAATTTGCCAGGAACAGATGTCAAACTGACTGGCCTGTAATTTCCCGAGTCCCCCCTAGATCCTTTCTTAAAGATTGGTGTGACAATGGCCATCTTCCAGTCTTCAGGGATGGAGCCTGATTTCAGGGATAAGTTGAGAAAAATAAGAATTTGTTTGGATTGACAGAGCTTCTGGAAGTTATGGAGGCACTAGGTCACCGTGGTGGAGAACCTATGGCACTCCAGATGTTCATAGACTACAATTCCCATCATCCCCTGCCAGCATGGCCAATTGGCCAAGCTGGCAGGGGCTGATGGGAATTGCAGTCCATGAGCATCTGGAATGCCATAGGTTCACCACCACTGCAAGGGGTAGCCCCTGAGGATGCCCATTTAGTCTTGTTTTTGGAACTTGCATGTGCCTAAGAGTCCTCTCCTTCCCCCTCCACCCTCTGGGTTCTTCTGAAGGAAGTGATATATCTTTTCCTGCTATAAAGTACACTGATTGCTCCTACAGGACTGGAACAACTGGGTAGAGTGTCCATTTCAAAAGCAGTACTTTTAATTGCAAAAAAGCAAGAGAGAGTGGGATAGTGATTGGTTGGCATTGCCACATAAGGTAGCAGTGTGTATGGATTTTAGGTTCCTTTCTGCTGAAGTTAATGTAGGATTATGTTGCAGCTTCTTGAAAATGTGTGGGGTCCATTGTGTCAATCAGAAGCGTACCTAGACAAACTGGAGCCCTGGGCAAAACCTGAGTTTGATGCCTCCCCATGGACGGCCACCCTCCCCCACCGTGACCAAGGAATTATTTTTTCCACCAGATCGTTTCAAAGTCACCATCACATTTTAGAACAAGCCCTAACTCACAAATCTGAACACTGCAATGGGCCATGACACACAGCAGAAATAATTTTTGGAAAACATTTTCAAAATGCTTTTAAAATGTTTTATTACAGCTATGAAAACATTTTATGGTGTTGTATCCAGTCCCCCCAATTGGTGGAAACAGCATCACTTTCATTGTTATTTAAACTGGGGACCCCAGATTCTCCCTTTAAGGTGGATTTAAAAGGAGACTCTGGGCTCCCTGGTTTAAACAAGTGATGCTGGAATCCACCCCCAAACAGCATCATTTTCAATGGTGTTTAAACTAGGGAGCCCTTTAAATCCACCTTAAAGGGAGAATCTGGGGTCCCCAGTTCAAACAACATTGAAAGTGATGCTATTTTGGGGTGGATTCTCCCCCACCCTGAAACAGCATCCCTTTCAATGTTAAAACTGGGGACCTCAGATTCTCCCTTTAAATCCATGCTGAAGGGGGTGGATATAATAATAATAATAATAATAATAATAATAATAATAATAATAATAATAATAATAATAATAATAATTCCAGCAACTGGGTGCAGTGCCTAAAGATCTTGAACGGCACTTGAAAACAATTGGCGCTGACAAAATCACCATATGTCAGCTGCAAAAGGCCACCCTACTCGGCTCTGCACGCATTATTCGTCGATACATCACACAGTCCTAGATGCTTGGGAAGTATCCGACGTGTGATGTAATACAAAATCCAGCATATTGATCTTGTTTGCTGTGTATAACTGTTTTGTATAATAATAATAATAATACTACAAATAACCTTTATTAGGCATTGAGAGAATAAAAGAAAGAAAGAAAACAAGCATTGGCAGGAAGGGAGTGGATTTAAAAAGAGAATCTGAGGAAATTTAGGGGGTGCCTGTTGTCAGGGGTGCAATTATTAAGATAGCAGCACCAAAATTTCAGAGTATCTTCGTGAGACCCTACTGATGATACCACCCAGGTTTGGTGAAGTTTGGTTCAGGGGTTCCAAAGTTATGGACCCTCAAAGGTGTAGTCCCCATCTCCTATTAGCTCCCATTGGAAACAATGGGGGATAAAGGCACTCCTATGGGAGTCCATAACTTTGGACTCCCTAAACCAGGGGTCTCCAACCTGTGCCTCCAGAGCTGCATGTGGCTCTTTTGTCCTTGTACTGCAACTCGGCATGGCTTGGGTCCTCTCAGACTCCTTTGGAGTTGCCCTAAGGGTTAATGGGAAAGAGTCCCTGTTCCTAGAGAGGCACAGCCCGAGATGGCTATCCCAAGCCACTTCTGGCTTCCCTGTCCCAGCTGCCTGGTTGGCTGATGCCGGCGTAGGGTGGGAGAGGAGCACCGCTGGTGGATCCTCTTGAACAGGTGAGCGGTAAAGGGCAGGAAATGGGAAGGAGTTGCAGGAGCGCAGATTTTCA